>NC_056739.1:889003479-889016563 GCF_019279795.1 Protopterus annectens
TTAACTACCAGATCCAAATGATCAAGTATTTGCTCTTGTATTACAGTCTTTGCAAAATGTTATGTCAGACCCACAGTCAGTGGATTCTAAGCAGAAAATGCAGATCTTACTGTCTCAACCTACACAAATAGACATACACAGTGTAAAATGCAGTTATGATGTTGTGTATGCCTTCTCCAGTGCTGCTGCCACACAAGTTCAGTTATCAAGTGGTATGCATAGCTGTGCAGACCATTTGTTTGGTCCACTGGCTGCCATTCTGCTCAAAGCCCTACAAGAGCAAGGCAAGACTATGAAAAACTGCAGACAGATTCTACTTTCTGCAGTCCCTAGATTCCTAGCCAAGTCAACCTTTTTGTGTTGAGAGATGCTGGGCCCACTCACAAACAAAGAAAAACATCTCCAGACAAACCACATAGGGAATCTCCTTAGGGGAGGCCTCTTTTTGGAAGAAAAAATGTATAGCTACCTTCCCAACTACCCCTCCCCTCTCCTCAACCCCTCTATCCTTCTATCCAAAAGACTTTCTCCATCTCTCCCCATTTGGGAAGTGGTAACAACAGACCAATTGGTTCTGACTATCATCAAAGACCACTACACCATGACTTGGGAGCGCATTCCATCCCTAAAGGGCATGCCTTTTCCATCTTTCAACCAGCTTCTGCAGCTCGATCTTATTGCTCAGGACTTAGTAGATCAAGGTACCATAGAAAAAGTTACATCAGAAGAGTTCCCCCCTGCACGAAAGGCAGTTGCACGGCTTTGGTAATGTACAATTCAAATCCAAAGAGTAAGCCAGCAAACTGTGAGACTAACAAACATATATTTATTCAGTAATGCAATGCACAAACAAACCAGTTTCGGCTGGTACACAACACAGCCTTCCTCAGTGTAAATCAAATCAATTAAGTGCATGTCTAAAAGACTATATGAAATGGATTTGATTTACACTGAGGAAGGCTGTGTTGTGTACCAGCTGAATTCGGTTTGTTTGTGCATTGCATTACTGAAAAAATATATGTTTTTAGTCTCTCAATTTGCTGGCTTACTCTTTGGATTTGGACCTTAGAAAAAGTGCCAACTTCCTTCAAGGGAAAAGGTTTCTATTCGAAAATCTCTATGGTACTGAGGAAGGAAGGACAATGGAGACCAATTCTGGATCAGTCTCTCTTCTAAACACTTTCCTGAAAGTCCCTTCTTTCAAAATGCTCTCTTCCCACCCCCATCTTTCCATCCACCTTCATGCCTTTCTGATATTCCTACACCTAAAGGGTGCCCATCTTCACACTCCCATTTTGATGATCTTGCAGGAAATTCAGATTCATCTGTGGTCCTTCATATTTCCAGTTTACTGCTTTGCCCTTTGGCCTTTTTACAGCACCAAGAGTCCTCACAAAGTGTCTAGCTCCAACAGTGGCTCAGTGTAGCGCACAGGGAATTCACGTTGTTCCTTACTTAGATGACCTTCTGATCCAAGCTCTCTGCACAGACATCTTCTTTGAATTTGTACATTACATGGTACATCTCTTGCCAGTACCGGGATTCACAATCAGTTTCAAAAAATCCCGTTTCACACCCACTCTGGACCTAGTTTTTCTGGGTTGCAGACTAGACACATGCGTAATGCATGCCTTTCTTCCTCTGGAAAAAGTTCACAATTTGGCCATCTTCTACCAACACTTTATTCAATATCACACTGCACAGCAAGGGAGATTCTAAGGGCTTTGGATTTCATGGCAACTACCATCCCAATGCTTTCCCTGGTCGGACTGCACATGAGGAAAATTCAGTGGTACCTGAAATCTGTGTGGCCCCAACATTCTCAACCTCTAGATACCCTGATCCCTCTCATACTTTCCCTTAAGAAGCAGCTGTTAGGTGGGACAAACAAGTAACCCTCAACCCGGGTATTCCTTTCTCCCCAGCCCCTCCCACCCAAATTCTTCAGCAGATGCCTCAGACATGGCATGAGAGGCATGGACAGAATCTGAGTGTAGGGGCAATGGCTTTCTCTCCTGAAGGAGCACATCAGCTTGAATGAAATGACCAGGCACACTCATGGAGTATACCGACAACACCACAGTTATGTGGTATTTAAACAGAGGGGCACAAGGTGTTACCCACTGTGCAGGCTAGCACAGGAGCATGACACCTTCCTATGCAAATGAACAGGACTGCTGCATATATCCCCTTAGGAAAATGTGCCGGCGGACTCGAGAACCCTTGTGAATGGACCCTGAGCACACAAGTCTTCAAAACAATCAGACACTAGTAGGCACACGACAAATAGGCCTCTTTGCTTCCCTATCAAACCACCAGCTTCCTCAGTTCTGTACCAGAATTCCTTCTCCTTTAACCAGCAGGACAGAAGCATTGTCTTTCCAGTGGTCAGGAAGATTCCTCTCTGCCCCCCCCCCTTTGCCACAGCTTCCAAGAAGCCTTCTAAAAGCCTAAAACAAAGCTCCAAATCTTCTACTTTTGGCTTCTTACTGACCAAGGCAATACTGGTTCTCCTCCTAGTCCACTTATTCAAGGGAAACCATTGGAAGATACCACTGCAACCAGACCTGTTCACTCAAGAACAAAGTCTGATTCTCTATCCCAGTCTAGCTTCTCTCAGTCTCACTCCGTAGATGATATGGTTCTGATCCCTAAAAGGCACCTCTCCTCTGAGGAGGTCATTCAAGTCTTATGGGAAGCCAGGAAACCTACTACCAGAAAATCATACATAGCTAAGTGAAAAAAGATTTTCTGTTTGGGGCCATAAACAAAGATAGTCTGCTCTTATCAGAGGTTCCCACTGTCCTTCATTATCTCTGCAAACTATTAAAGTCTGGTTTGACGTACTCTTCCATTGAAGCCCATCTGTTTGCCATCAATGCCTGCTTGCCTCTTGACCCTCCTCATGTGTCCATGATAGAGGTCAAACTTTCATTATGGAGAGCCTTGCATCTTAAACCACCAAGAAAGCTTATATGTCCTCCATGGAATCTCAGTTTTATTCTGGAAAAACTTGCATTGTCCCCTTTCGAGCCAGCATCATATGCCACTCTAAAATTCTCCAGCTAGAAAACAATCCTTCTGTTGACTCTTACCTCACCTTGCAGAGTGTCTGAACTTCATTCACTCAGGGTTATTCCACCTTTTCTCATTTTCCAAAGGGACATAGTAACTCTTAGGACCACTCCTTCTTTCATGCTTAAGGTAGTGAATCAACTGTTTCTCAATCAGTCTATTCACCTGCCTTCCTTTTTTCCTAATCACCAGAATGGGGGGAGAGATTCTACACACTCTAGACATTCACAGGGAGCTAAAGTTCTGCTTGGACAAAACAAAAACTATCATAAAAACTAACATTTGTTTTTCCCATTATGGCTTGTAAGCTTAGACAGCCAGTGTCAAAGCAGATTTTAGCACTGTGGCTATTGAAAGCCATCTATTTTTGTTACACATATTATAGTAAAATTTTGCCCTCCTGCCCAAAAGTGCCCTCTGCTTGGGCAGTGGACTCATCTGGTGTTTTCTACAAGGGTGTTGATGCCATATCCATCTTAGAAGCTGCCATCTGGTCCTTTGTGCACACCTTTATCAAACACTATGAGTTATGTTTTTCCATATTCAGGGCTGCCTTTGTTAGATCTGTCCTGTCTGGACTCCTGGACAACTCATCTTCCCATTAGCCAACCTCCCTTTTCCCTTCCTCCTTCAATTCTGGGAATCACCCATTTGTTAAAAACACTACAGCAGTGATTTCAGTTAGGACATAGTAAAGTTGTGTAAGATCCTACCATAACAATAGATCCTGCTGATCACTGTTGCAGTATCCCCCCTTCCCTTCTTATCTTCCTTGGCTGCAACATTACTCTTTCCCACAGTTGTGAACTATTACCTAATTGGTGTTTTGGGGAGAATTTGCTTACCTGTTTGAGCTGTGCTCCTCCTAGCTGACCAGTGTCCTCTCTCATTATTCTTCAGGCCGCTGGCTTTGAGACAGTCTGAAGAACTCGTGTGCATGTCTGACTATATACCCTAATGCTTACGAGGTGCGATACATTGGACATATGCCATCAGGAAGGTAAGGCTTTGGTACCCTGGCCAGATATCAGTGGATGAAAACCCCTATGTTAATAATACTGCAGTGGTGATCAGTAGGCCATCTACTGTTAAGGTAAGTTCTTACACAACTGTACTTTTCTTATGTTTTATGTTTCTTATATTTTATCCCTTTGCTTCTATGGTCTGTAGCATGCCTGAAAAGGGCTCTTGTACCAGTGCACCAGCCCAGTTAACAAGTGGTAAATAAAAATAAAATTATATAGCCCTTTTTCTGAAGGAGGTATGGATCTCCTCGAAATTGACTGTATTTATAGGTTTGTAGTCATGAGGCTACATAGGGTGGCCACGGTGGTGCAGTGGTTAGTGTTGCCGCCTCACAGCAAGAGGTTCTCCAGTTCGATCCTTGCCTGGGGTGCCTTTTGTGTGGAGTCTGCATGTTCTCCCTGTGGTCCCGTGGGTCTCCTCCGTGTGCTCTGGTTTCCTCCCACATCCTTAAAGATATGCTGTAGGTGGATTGGACACTCTAAATTGGCCCTAGGTGTGAGTGCGTTTGTGTGTGTGTGCCTTCTGTGGAAGGTTGGGCGCTGGGCTGGCAACTCAACACTGTAAAACTCCACTGCCAGTCATGAGTGGACAGGTGATCCGCTGTGGCGACCCCTAACCGGAAAAAGCCGAAAGAAGAAGTCATGAGGCTACGTACAGTACATAGTTGTTGACATGATCACATCCAAACTTAGTGAAAATACTAAAGCATGAAGAGAAGTCTAAGATGGGATCTTTGCTTAGTTTATCAAAAGCATTTCAGAAAAAGTTGGAATGGAAATCAAACTTGAAGAAGACAAGACTCTGGAAGTAACAGAATGCATAAAAACAAAAGAAAGAATGTAAAGAATAGTACCGGAAGAAAAAGGAAAGAAAGTCGGAAAGACCAGAATTACAATGGCAAATATAGAGAACTCTTGGAACAACCACATGTTGATCAAGATGTGACAGACTGAATAGTTAAGGAGAGATGAATTCAAACCAAACAGAGGGCAATAATTGTGTGAGTAATTCAAAAGTGTTTTAAGGTAAAAGTAATATACACATGTAGTCACACTTATATCTATCTATGTAGTTAGATGCTATGTGTATGTGATTATCACATACATGAGCTGCACTTAAACTTTATAAAAGCTGCAGCAGGTTTCATTTATTATTTCATCTGCAGTATTTGTTTTAAAGTGGCAGTTGTGTATGCCATTTGTACTGCTTTATGCTGGGAAATAAAGTAATTATGTGTCAAACAGAAAATGGAATTATTGCACCCTGTGATTACAGTTTTTACAACTATTCCTTGGCCAGAAAACTAAATAAAGTAATAAAAGAGCAATTGGTAAATTCTAAAAGGAGATAACTAGTACCTGGGAAACTCTACTTAAATTCATTTGTATTTTCTGTATGGAAAATGTATACACCAAGTAGCTTAATTAACAAGTCAGTAAAAAAAGTGAGTTGAGATCACCCAGCTACTTATTAGTTGCCTCTGCACTTGTCTCTATCTGCTTGCATTTGTGAGTCCAAGACTCACTAATTCTTTTAGTTAGAATAGCTGGGAAAATGTCTAGCTGACAGACATTTTTCTTTCTTGTCTGGTTGCTTAGTTTCCTTGTGTCAGTGCATATTCCTCTGCATATTTAACTGCACTGCTTAGCTCTGCATTTCTTAAAGTATTTTTTTATTTATTCACTTTTTAAGAACCTTCTGGCTGATCATCTATTTGCTTATTTATTAATTAATAAGAGGGTATTGCTAAATGGTGACAAGCTCCTGTTATCTACTTTCTGTTGGCCAGACTGCCCTGCTACACATTAACAGCTCTGTTTATATTTATTTGGCTTGTTATCAGTAGTGGAAGTAGTAAATGGAATTTCCTCTGTCAAGAAATGTCGCCTGGTGGTGGCAGCATAAAACCTGGGGCCAGGATAAAACACCTTTCCTGAAAATTAGCATGCATGTGTTTCAGTGTAATAGGTTACTCAGTGTAGAGTTACTGCAAGCATATGAGCCCTGGAAGGCACTAAACCCAGAGAGAGTGGTGAGAAAGGGATGTGGAGGGCTAGGCCAAAGACTGCTCAGTAGGGTGTTCAGTGTAATCCTGTTCTTAGGTGCAGATGGTGTACATCTACAGTATACCCAAGTTAAGACTGCATATGTCCACCATACTTTTGAGACCAAAGTATGTGTAGTGCGAGTGCTTAGTGATTCTTATTTGTGTGCCTTTTTATTACTTTTATTTGTTTAGTGATGTGACTCCAGATGTCATACCACTGGTGGTCATCAGACTTAGATTAATTTAATTGTTGGGAGTAAAGCAGATCCCTGTACCATAGCCTCTGGCTGCTAGATTTAATAGTGGTGGAATTCTCAGACAGACACTCACACAAACACATGCACACACACATATATCTATATATCTATATATATATATATATATATATATATATATATATATATATATATATATATATAGATATATAGATATATAGATATATATAGATATATTTATATATATATATATATGTGTGTGTGTGTGGAACCCCTTCTGAAGCTAGAAATCCCATATAATTGAAAGTCATTTTCACGAGAAGAAAATTGCAAAACCTTGCATACACGAACGGTGAATTATTCTCAGGGTAATTAAACACTTACCCAACTTGCCCTTTTGTCCACTGTAGTGCGATCCCGGGGTTAGTATATATAGTTGGGGAGGCAGCTGAGGGGTGCGTGGGGTGTAGCTCCTACCTAGGTGGGTTTAATTTACTACAGTATATGTTTTAAATCTGTGCAAGTGTTTACTTACCCTGGGAAAAATTTGCCATTCAATTATTCATGGCTTTACAATTTTCGTCTCTTTAAAATGAGTTTTGATTATGCGGGATATCGAGGTTTAGAAGCAGATCTATATATATATATATATATATATATATATATATATATATATATATATATATATGTGTGTGTGTGTGTGTGTGTGTATATATATATATATATATATATATATATATGTATATACACACACACACACACACACACACTTCTAAATATACTTGGATATTTATCCATAACACTGCCCAGCTGTCTGGATATTTTTGGTCGTTTTCTCATAAAAATGGTAGTTTTCTGGCAAATCACTGAGAAATGAAGTCACTAAATAATGACAGATGTGAGTTTCAGACTTCATATCTTTCAGAATATGCATGCTGTTGCTAAACCTGTTATTCTAGCAACTGTTTAAGTGTATAAAAGCAATATTTAAAATCTGTCCTTATTTTAGGGACTTTGCCCCCCCCCTACCATTCTTTTTGGCTTTGTCAAAAAAAAAAATGGCATATCAGTACACATGTTGAGATTGAGAATCTCAGTGAATGCAAGTTAAAAAGTGTTTTTTTGCAGGGGCAAGCACCCTGCTACTTAATATATTCCATCTCCAAGATCACATAATACCAGGTAAAGGGCATATTCCCTAAGCCCAATATTGTAGAAGTCTTACCCTACTGTTGAGTATCTGATGTGTTGTTGTCCTGTCTCGCTTGCATTATTACTTGATTGGGTTTGGATCCAATCCTCAGATCCATCTTGGCCTTTATTTTTAAGCTCAAGGTCCTCTGCCAGCTCATGGCTAAACTCCCTATCCCAGCATGCACTGGAACCATCCTCAGATCTCATTTGCTGCTAAACAGATCGAGCATTCATCTGCTAGCTCTGGCTAAGTACAACCCTCTTCTTGATCTTTTCGATAATTTTTAGGTACTAATCCTTGGATTACTATAGATTTGTAGGTTTTACTATGACCTGTGATATTGGTTGGTTTGCTATTATTTAAACAGATCGCACAACAGCGGTTATGTCGAGGCAAAACCTCGCAACTAACAACAATGAAAAATAATAAAATCGAAGTGTGGTGACTGTAAATGTCGACTTCGACATTTTTGAACAGTCCCACACTTCTGGGGACACCATTACAGTGCTGCGCCCACCCACACCCCCTGCTACTTAAATATACTAACTCTGAGATCGCAATATAGTGAGGGAAAGGGTACAGTTCCTGATCCCCACTGTAGTGCGAGCTGCATTGAGATGTCGGAACTGGCAACAGCGAATGCTGTACTGCATTCGCTGTTGTCAGTTCCGAAATTGTCTTTGTTGACTTAATGATTCAGTGTGACAGGAAAATTCGAGATTTTGTCAGTCGCACGAACTGCGATTAACAAAATGATAGTAAACCTATTGGTTTTCTTCTTTGGGCTGTTTTTGATATTTGGCCGTTGTTTTTTTTTTCACTAGGCCTTGTGTTTCTTGCTTATTCCTTCTCCTGGCTTGTTATTAAGTGTAGTTGGTGTGTGATTGGTACAGTTCGTTTAAATTAAAGAACTGCACCAGAGCCCATTTAAGTTAGAGTGCTGTGTCCTTGGTTATATTCTGTAGGCCTTGTCGTTTTTCTCTGTGTTGTGGTGTCCTTAGTAGCTCGACCCATTTAAGTTAGAAGGTCGAGCCACTAAAAAAAAAAAGTTAGTTTGATCGGTGTTGTTTTACAGTTTGTAGTTTTCTCTGTATCCCCTTTTCCTTAGGACCCATTTTAGTTAGAGGGTCGTGAACTCCCTTTTTCTTGTTACTGTTGTTTTCAATTTAGGTTTAAGATGTGTGGTAAGAATTCCAAACCTATGGGATTTAAGAAGTGTGAGAGATGCAGCAAAAAGATGCCCCTCAGTAGTAAATGCACCCTTTGTATTTATTGCCTTGGGGCAGTCCATCTCCAGGAGTCATGCTGTATTTGCCACTCTTTTAATCATAGAGCCCTCCCGGAGAGGAAAAATAAACGAATATTAAAACCCCCTTCTCGGTGGCACTGGAAGAAGGTTCAGGTTCTTCTAGGTCAGATAAGTCCCCTTCTGCAAAGTCTGACAAGTCAGACAAATCTTCAAAATCTGGCAAAAGACCTTCCTCCTCTTTGTCCTTGTATCCGGTATACAAGATTCCTCATCTCTTCACCTCTGATCTGAAATCTGTTGGATCAGACAAGGCTCCATTGGCTCCGACACCTTCTTGTTCAGTGCCAGTGGAATTTGAGCTTAGGAGCTGGTCTCCCCTATTTTGAGATCACCTATATTACAGAAGGCTAAATCTCCTACTCCCTCAACCTGATTTTCCAGGAGTCTTTCAGATGATGATGTGGATCGGGTGGTACAAAGACTGTTACAGACATCGGCGCTGGCCAAATTATTTTTGGATCCGACCTCCAGGGCTTTGGATCTGACGACTTGTACTCCCTCTGCTCCAAGCCCTCCTCCAATCCTTCCACTGGGTTTGGAGTAGGAAGGTCCTGAGTTGGTACTAGTGGAAGTGTCAGATCTGAGACCCACCACTGGTTCCATGGATCTAACCACGACTCGGACTTCCTGTGCTCCATTGGAGCCAGAAGGGTCTAGGCGCCAACACAAGCTGTTGGATCTGACTTTGCCTCTCGGGACCTCGGCTCAGGTGAGTTCAGCTCCTACCTTAGCCTTGGGTCTGTTGTTTTTGTTTCTGAAGGGTCCTTCAGTTTCTTCGGATCCTGGGATCCCTTCGGATCAGGAGCGTGGGGCCTTTGAGGTGATGAGGAGGTTGCTGTTTCCACAGACTGGTCCACAGTCCTCTATGGCTGTTCCTCCCTCTACAGCATCAGTGCTTGCCTCTTTACCCTTGCACCCAGAGGGACGCAGAGACCCTAGGCCTCAGGATGCCCCACAGGGTACCCCCGACTCTTCTGGAACTTCCACAAAATACCCTTCTGAAGAGGTCCCTCAGAATAAAATGTGCAAGAGGAAGCACTTAGACTCCCCGGAGGAGTCCATGCCTTTTGATACGGACCTTGATGAGGCAGAAAGGTCCCCACAGTCTCCTCCCAGTGATGTCTCCTTTGGAGACATTCTGGAAATGTTAAAGCAGAGAGGTGGCTGGAAGTACACTAACCCTTTTGTAGAGGAGTCTGTATACCTGAAGGCCTTTGGGTCTCACCCTTCCACCTCTTGGGTGACTCCACCATTCGATGAGCTCCTTGAGTTGGTTTCTTGAAAGGCATGGGATTCCTCAGATTCTGTGGAGCCTACTCCTAGGAGGCCAAATAAATTTATTACATCCCCTCCGACAAATCTTTTTTAGTGAAGGGAGTCCCAGTTGATGCCATGGCCATGGCAGTGGCCACTAAGAAGGAAATCTTGGAGACATCTTCTTCTGTCCATCCTCTGAACAAGGAATCCAGGACTATGGACAGGTACGGAAAGTGCATTTTTTTCTTCAGCTTCCTTTTCTCTCAGATAGCTAAACTATCTCACGCATTTTATGAGACTGCAGAGAGAATGCCTGAGAGAGTTAGGAGATGCCGTTTAAGGTTCAGTAGCTGAAGAAGTTGCTGACAAAGTAACTTTTGAGCTTGCTACGTTACACTCAGTTGTTAATGCGTCCATGAGACTCGTATCCTATGCAACTGATGGAGCGAGTAGGGCAGTGGGTTCTGGAATTTCCCTAAGGAGACATTCTTGGATGCGCTTGTGTGACTTCACGGAACCCTTAAGTCTTCCTTTGTTAACACCCTGTTTGACGGCTCATCTTTGTTCAGGCGTAATGTAAAGGACACACTTACCAGGTGTGAACATGAAGGAAAGACTTTGCCTGCCTTAGGAGTTTGTTTTTCCATGCCTTCTAGACCTTATCCCAAAGGTCAGAAAGGTAGAGGTAAGATGTGGTTCCGAAAATCACAGAGATCCTTTCAGGACACACATGTTGAAAGTTCCCCCAGGGGCAGAGAGAGAAGTAGTAATGGAAGATGCCAACCTCATGGCGAAGGGGGTCCGCAAAATCAGGGTAACAGAGAATCTTTCTTTGGTAGGCTCTTTCAGCACTCCTGAAAGGAGGCCTGATTGTCCAGCTCTGGAGGCAGTCAAGGGTTGCTTATCTTTGTACCCAGAAGCCTAGCGACAACTAACAAAAGACAGATGGGTACAAAGCATCATATCCAGAGGTTACATCATAATTTTTTCGCTTCCCACTCTAAAGATGAAAAAAGTTCTGGACGTTCCGCTTAGTTAAAACGAACAGACAACTCTGGCTATTCAAAAGTTGGTAGACAAAAGAGTCATCCAAGAAGTCCATGCAGACCAAATAGGATTTGGAACTTACTCAAGGTTCTTTTTAGTACAAAGAAAACAGGGGACTGAAGACCCATTCTGGATCTCAGCATTCTAAACAAGTTGGTAAAGAAGAGCAAGTTTCGGATGGTGACACTGCAGTCGATACTCCCATTCCTGGGAAAAGATGATTGGATGTGCTCTGTAGGTCTCCAGGATGCATAGTACCACATAAAAATGGACAGGCAATCCAGTAGACGCTTGCACTTTTGGCTGGGAGCCAGTCACTACAAGTTTTGAACTCTGCCCTTTGGCCTCACTACAGGCCCCAGAGTGTTCACCAAATGTATGGCAGTAGTAGTGGCTCACTTGAGACGTTTAGGATTCCGGGTGTTTCTATACTTAGAAGACTGGCTCTTGACTGCCACCACCAGGCATCTGCTAATCAAGGCCAGAAATACAACCTTGCAACTCTGCTTCTCCCTAGGGATTTCCATAAACTATGAAAAGTCTGCCTTAGTGCCTTCCCAGCATGTGGTATTCATAGGGGCAGAATTAGATGCAACACAAATGATGGCGAGACTCTAACCAGAAAGGGTCTAATCTCTAAGGTACCAGGTGAGATATCTTTTGAGAAGAAAGAAAGCCCCACTGAGGATAGTTCTCAAAGCTCTAGGGATCATGGCGGCAGCAATAGTTTTAGTTCCCCTAGCATGTCTACATATGAGGATTCTTCAGTGGTTGCGATCCACTCCATGGTCGATGAAAGAACTACCAATGTTTCACAAGGTAATCATAACAGAAACTTGCAAAAAGGATTTTCAATGGTGGCTACACTCCAATCAAGTGACTTTAGGTCGACCATTTGTTCAGTCCTAACCAGTGGCCACGGTGACCACAGATGCCTCCCAGATTGGGGGGGGGGGCGCATTATCTGGGAAAGACAGTACAAGACACCTGGCAGAACCACAAGGTCTGCTTGCACATCATTGTTCTAGAGATGAGAGTGGTGCTTTTAGTATTGTAAGCATTCGAGGACTCTCTCCCCTGGGAACCATTGTAGTCCAGATGGACAACATGTCTGTCGTATGGTATATAAACAAACAAGGACAGACCAGATCTCCCCCCCTATGTTGAGAGGACCTGAGGGTATGGCAATGGGCAGCCTCCTCCCAAAGCTTTTTGATAGCAACACACATCTGGGGAAATCCGATGTAATAGCAGTCAGACTCAGCAGAGCGATTCTGATTCCTCACGAGTGGTCCCTGAAACAGGAAATAGCAGGAAAAAATTTCCGATAATAGGGCCTACCTTGCTGCGACCTGTTTGCTACATCCATGAATACCAAGTGCAGAAGCTATTTTGCCCTCATCCCCACTCTGAGGGAGTCACCATAGGATGCACTTGTACACAATTTGTCCTCTGGTCTCCTCTACGCCTTCCCCCCTTTCCACTAATTCCCAAAGTCCTTCAGAAAGCCAGTTGTCTGGGAATGGACTTGATACTCATTGCTCCATACTGGCCTTGCCAAGTATGGTTTCCTTTCCTGTGGCCTCATCTTCGGCAGGAGCCATGGGTTCTGGTCCCAGTTCTGGACCTTCTGACTCATGCCTCAGGAACACTCCACCCATCCCTTCAGACCCTCAAACTGACAGCATGTCTGCTCCTATTCCAGCGATAACCAGGCTTCCAACCCTCTCCTCTCAGGTTAAACAAATTGTAATTTCTTCTCATAAGGTGTCAGCAAGGAAGATTTACAAAAGCAAATGGAGAAGATTCTGTTTATGGGCTGCCTGTAACCACGTCGATCCCCTTTCTGCTCATATTAGTTTCATCCTAGACTTCCTAGGTAAACTATTCAGTGAAGATGCAGCTGCAGAAAG